>NC_140956.1:118239181-118269181 GCF_014529385.1 Adiantum capillus-veneris
TCATCGTTAGAGACACCAATGTTTACTAAGAAGGTCACTAGACGTCTATAGTCACCTTGGTCAAAAGCGTAGACTTGTGCAATGGGAGAGACACTCTCTACTAAGTATGGTCGTGGTCAAGAGATGTATCAGCCATTCTAACTCCTCGAAATTCCTCTCACATGCTAGCGTACATACCAAATCCCATTCACATGCAAGCACCGGGTAGACTATGTGAAACACCTATGCAAAGTAAAGAGGGTACTTCTCACCCAAGGTAGGAGTGGATGACTCTATCGTACTAGCCATATTTGTACACATAGATAGATGATGGTTAGAGTACAAATATTATAAGGGTCATGTCAAAAAGTCGTGTCCTTGTGCATAATGTGTTTTTATGATTTTGTGTTATATATAGAACTTGTAAGTTTCTAGATTATTGTTTGGTAACTTTTGCTCTTTTACTTTTTTATCTTGTTTTTGTGAGTATAAGGCTTTATATATACATTCCCTAAGATTGTGAGATTGAGAGGTCAGCGAGGAAGGTTAAGAGGGGAGCAAGTGAATGATGGATGTCAACAAACACTTCCCCTTCCTTGGGTAGATCATACACTTTGAAATGATATCGTCACCTTTTAAAACCAATTGTTCCAAGTTGTTATGGGTGAAGATTTTGACCAATATTTTTCGACCGCCCTAGGCATTTCATCTAGTTGCAAGAGTGGTAAGGTACTCTCCCACGATTTTATTTCGACGTTGTTGTAGGTGGTGGAGTTACAATGGGAGGCGCAAACTCTTTCTTGTTTGTATGGATATGTACAATGGTGGGTGGAGGTTGTGTCGAAGCTTCTATTTTTGTATATGAACTACATGAAGAGCAAGAAGCTTCATTTGTTTTTTCTATGGTTGAGCTGACGAAACAAGCCTTTCTCTCTTGGGTACCCAAACTAGCTCTGGATCAAGGTGTATAGTGTTCTGTGATCTTTCCTTTCCCACAATCCTCGATCGGCTTTATCGCCACAGGATTTGACTCACATGGGTCAGATGACAGGTAAGAACACAATTTACGTTTTGGTACCCAGATTTGATCATTTCCTTGATAGTAGCATTGGGATTCCAGTAGTCGTTTAGGAATCCAACGCAATGTTTTCTTACATTTTTGGGAGCGAGTGGGACGTTTCTTACAAGGCTTCTGTTTTTTAGCATCAGCCACGGTCGCTAAAGAAGCTTTAGGGACCCACTTGTATGTTTTCTTTGTTATATTAGGATGAGTCTTGTCAGAAGCTATATGCATTGCTTCTATCATATTTTCATCCCCCTCACGTGTTATCCAGGTTGTCCCCCTATTACCCCAAGGATCTATGGTTGCTACAAGGTGGACCCAATTCACATTGTCAGACTTGGTCATGAACATCCATATAAGGAGAATCTTCCCCAACATCAGTGTCCACTTTACATGTGTAACAATACTGCAATGGGACCGAGTGAGCTGTGTTGTTAGATCTATGAACAATTATAAATCTGTTTCCTAGAGGATGTGCTCGACCTGTTGCAAGATCTACTCGAATAACAGAGTCTTGCAATTGCAAGTAGGCATGGTTTTTAGACAAGTCATGCACCATTTAGCTTCCCTCATGAAAGGACGTCATAAGATCATCTCATATGACATAGTGTGCTTGGGGAAATCCATAACAATGAAGGTATTCCTTATTTTGTGTCCAAAGACCTTGATCTTGAGATCTTCTAGCATCCCAATAGGTTTAACAATAGACCCATTGTCCATCTTTACTACTATGGTTGTGGTCCAAAGCTAAGGTCTTCCCATAGTTTCCCAGCAATTTTTAGTCACAATGCTAATCCCAATGCCACCATCAAAGATTCCCTTCACAGTTAATCCCTTGGTAGTGATTGGTATGGTCGCACTGGATTCATCGCCCTCAAAGTATTGTCCCAGCTTGTTAACATGTATTTCTACAATAGAGTTCTCATCTAGGTTGGGTTGTCGATCTAAGTGTTCCTCCTCTATTGGCATCTCCATAGCTCCATCCATCTATGCAAGGTAGCCCGACATTCAGTTCTCCATTGAGGAAATCTTGAAGAGCTAAGAATAGCTCAGGGTCTCCATATAGTTTGGACATGATGGTGGTTCTAACTTCTGAAGCCATGAAATCCATCAATTTGGCAATATTTAACGGCACCTTTTGGGCTTCAGTCCCTTGACGTGGGGAAGATGGGATCTCCATTTCTTCGATACGGTCAAGTAGTCCCTCTGTAAACATTCTTTCCAACAAGAAGTGAGTAAGCCCACTTTCCCATGACTTTAGGTCACTTTCTTCTTGGATGACACTAGGTATGGCTAGGGGTCTATGGACTTTGTGAGGTTTTTGTTGCGTAGGCAACACTGTGTCTGTAATCTGGATCTGCCTAGGTGTTGGGTCTAGATCCCTTTCGGTCTCTTCTACCAAAATTGTTTGCCTCGCTCGATCTCCTCTGTGGGGTTTGGGTAAGTTCCTATCTTCTTCTTGGGTTTCTTTCCTAGTGGTCGTTTGGTCCCCATGGTTTCACTTGAATCAGAATCCTCTTCAACGTCGTTCATATATATGGGGTCATCACGAGTCCCTATGTTGGTCTTTGAACTGGGGTCTAACTTCGCTGCTTTTTGTGATCTCTTCCTTCGTGTTTTCTTCTTCTTCTGAGATTGGGCAATTGATGCCGTGTCTCTTTCCTCAAGAATATAATTTTGTTTTTGGAGCATCTATCGTGTGAGTACATTTACTAGTACCACATGTGTACTTTGTGATGGTTCCTCAGTAACTCAATCAAGTTTAATGGTGTGATCTTCAGTGCATTCGGATTATTCGAACATTGGGCAATCAAGTGATCTATGCCGCATCGATTACACATGAGTATTGGCATTACAGACGTGCTCGCTTGATTGGTTTGCATTAGTGTGGCGTTCTTTTGTAGCCTAATAGGACACTCGGCTAAACGATGTGGACCTCCACACTCATAGCATTGAAGAAGTGGTCTCTTAGCAGTGTAATTGATATTTTGGCCTCTTGCCGCAAGAGCAGCTACTTGATATACAGGTTTGACTTGTCCCCAATAGTCCTCCATGTAGTATTGTGGACTTTCTTCAAGCACATCCATCCCATAGAAAATATTAGGATCTATATCTTCCTCACAGCCTTCCAAACAAGCAATAAATGACTCACAACCCACTTGATTCACAGAATTGATTCTCGGATGTGGTGGTTGCGTTCCTAGCACTGGAGGCGGTAAGGGTGTTGTTTGAACAACATTTTGGGCCCTAGGGACCATGTGTTGTGATGTTTGTTCAAGAGGTGGGGGCGGCATCAATGCAAGCACTCAAGCTGTGTTTGTCCATGCTAAGGTTGGTCTATTGGCCATCGCGCGCTTAAATACTATGCAATCCTTAGCTTGATGACCATACCTTCCACATGCATTGCAATTCCCATTGAATTTTACTCTAAAAGTAAGGCATTCACTGGTACTATGCGGTCCATAGAATATTGAGCACCATTGTTTCTCTCTTCTTGGATACATATGATTGTTCTACAGAGCATGATTGTCTCTAAGACTTTCTTGAATGGCCTTGGTGAGATCTGCTAAAGTCATCTCAAATATCTTTCGCTCCTTAGCTATAGACTTTAGTCATTCGTTGATGCCACGATGCTTGCAAGCTAGTAGATTTAGGCTCAATAGACACTCTTTCTCCTTGAAATCATTAAATTATCCTCCAATTGGATCGCATTGATGGTGACTGCTTCCCAAGTGGTGATACCTCTAATGACTAGGTCATTATAGATATCCTCATGTCGTAATCCCCTAATGAAGCTATCAAGCAATTGGTTATTATTGAAACGCTCATTTGGATTACAACGAGAATTTAAATGCTAAAGTCTCTCACGGACTCTCCTTCCTCTCGTTGGGCTCCCCAAAGCACTCCCTCTCATATGTATTCTTTCAAGAACAGTCTCCTAAGAGTAGGGTAAATTGTTTTTTCTTCCACCCTTAGGGTTCTATACTAATCCTCAGCCTTCTCACTTAAGGTTAGGCTTAAAGCATTATTCTTATGCATGTCATTGTGTTCTCCTAGAGAATCGCATATTTGTTCAAACAATTCGATATGCTTTTGCATATCCCCGTCTCCACTAAATTTTTGTGTGAGCTTGGCTATTTGTACTGCCTTACTTCTAGGCTCCCTATCAAGCGTGTTATGCATATTCTCAGCAATAGATCGACCGATAGCTTGAGCAAACATTGCCAAGTCACCTAAGTGAGCAGGCACCGTGGGTGAAGGTGCTCCAGAGACTACATGTGGAGTAGGTTTTGTCATTGGGCTTGGCGCATAGGAAGCCCTTGGGTTCCAAGTTTGGTACGGTGTTGTGCCATGTGGCGGCCCAAAGTTCATATTTGTGTGGCCCTAGGCATAGCAGACATTGGATGACCAGGACCGTGGGCCCATGGCATGCATGTCTTGGCTTGAGCTATTGGGATTAGGCATTGGGTAACCTTCCATGACGTCGTAGTCAGAGGAAGAGTCACTAGACGCAATATGTGGGTCCTGAGTGGTACTACTGCCTTGGGTTCCCGCTGAGGGCTTAGAGCCTAAGGTAGAGGAATAAAGAGTGCCCGCATAAACGGAGACACTCTCGATGTGATTGTCCTCTAGCACATGACTAGAGCATAGGTTCATGTGACCTCAACAGTGTAGAGGTGTTGATGAGTGCCCGTGAAGGCCGCTCACCTAGTTTTTAAGGTGTTTACAACCCAAATTTTTTTATATTTTTGGTCCCTTTTTCTTACCGAGCCATGGAATATAGCATGCGATAGCTCAAAACGAGCATCTTGGCTAGGGGGATGTGTTATTCTTTACAACCCCCGATTCGGTTACGTACAGCCTTCAAAATCCTAAAAATAGTCTTTTCCTAGTCGAAGAGAAGGCTAAAATTAGTAAGTCCAAAGGGTGAGTGTGAAGAGGATGGTGGAGGACTTGAGGAACTTGTCACACATTCTTGGCCCTAGTCCTAGTCCTAGTTCCAATCCTGGTCCTAGTCCTAGTCCCGGTCCTAGTCCTAGTCCTAGTCCTCGACCTGGTCCTAGACTTGGTGCTCAACCTGGTCCTAGACCTGGTCCACTTAAAATGAGTTTTTTTTTTTAATTTTCTTTTTCGTCTCAGATATCCCGACGTTTTTTTTTAAAAAAAAAAATTTAAAAAATCAAAACATTTTTATATATATATATATATATATATATATAAAGTGGATAATGTTGCACGTGGAGAACTAGCTCACACGCGCACACGACAGCTCTATGTGGCTCTGTCTAACCTCCTTACAACTAACATAGCTAATTAACAATAATTACCTCTGCTCACACACTGTCTAACACAGACTACCTACACACTGTCTATACTTCCTAACACAGCAACACTGCTCACTTACAAAGTACTCAATCTACGAACATGGACATGGACATGGACCTGGTCCTGGTCTTGGTCCTAGTCCTAGTCCTAGTACTGGTCCTAGACCTAGTCCTCAACCTAAGCCTAGTCCTGGTCCTAACACAATAACAATGCTCACTCACAGAGTACTCAATCTACTTACCATCTACTGCACATTACCGATTTACACTAACTAACAGATTGGCTAACACCTGCCATTACAGATCTAACAAATCTAGCAAAAACAAGTACACTGCAACACTTAATAGAGCTTATAAAAACCTGCTAAAACTACCCATTACAGGCACTTAACAGTTCTCACACAACTCGGAAAAAAACCAGAAAACAGACGTAAATGCTTCTTGAGGTAGCAGTGAGTGCTCCTCACGCTTAGTCCAAGGCAGTCCTCGGCAGCGGCGCCAAAAATGTACGCTTGGTCGTACATGTCGAAGCTAGGAACTTGCATGTGCACTGTATGTGAGCCTCGAAAGGCTGCAAAAACACAACTAGAAGATCCTAGCAAGCTCAAAGGGGCAGGGGTGTGTCACTCACCGCTCAATACTTCTGTCGTGAAGGATCCTATGCTGCGAAGAAGAAGGAGCCGTCGTCAATGTTGCGCTCAACCGCCTCATCGCCGCCGATACCACCGCAATGCTATCTCTCTCTCTCTCTCTCTCTCTCTCAAGCATACACACACACACACACACACACACCTGTGAGCACACAAAGGAGAAGGAGACAGAGATGGAGCAAGAGCACTTCTTAGCTTACACCTCCTAGAATGAGGACTTTTAGGTCAAATGGACCTTTTATAAGAGTTTGGCCCATTCACACACGGGCGTCCCAGAGTGGCCGGTCATTGCAAAACTACTGCAAAAATAAGATAAGTGGTGCGCCTCTCATCGGCGATCACCTACACAGCTATTGAACCGAGAAGGCCGGTCCATGACTCAATCAAATAAATAATATGCGTCCATCGAAGGTGATAGGGTGTCCGTGAGGGTTAACACAACTGATAAACTAGTTGATATCATGCACGAGACTCCCATCAATGCATTTGGTGGAACACTCTTGAGGCAACTGGAGGGCTTCTTTAACATGGAGTCCCAAATCTCGACTATGCATAGAAATAGGTATGCACAGAGAGGGGGAGAGAGAGAGAGAGAGAGAGAGAGAGAGAGAGAGAGAGAGAGAGAGAGAGAGTTCCATGATTGGGGTAGTAGCTTAACTGGTCAGTCCTACCTCAAGACTCTGTTTATGATGTTTCCGCTACAAGGAGAGAGATCATTGCATAGGTATTGATTGTGAGGGCTCCAACAATTTATAGAAGATGAGTAAGATAGCAGAGTGATGTAGATAAGAGCTTTGCATACTCTTTGGAGAGAACCTATTCTTTTGCTGTGGGTGCAAGTAAAGATGGATCAAGAGTGTGAGGGCCATACCCAAACTCGACCCTACTCACCTCCCTCAGTCCTCTAGACCGTTCCAGGGAGTGACGTAGATCTATCTGCAGGTATCCCTCCCACCTAGGACCAACATTCAGACAGGACTCCAACCTATCTCGAATGCCAACCCAAGGGGGTACATCCCTTCATTCAATGATTTTATCCGCTTCTCATAATCAATCTGCCCTTGATAGCTTTCCGCACCCAAAATCGTGGTCCTTAGTCTTGATTCTCTTGATCTTTAACTTCAGGATCTGCTCTTGCTTTCTTGTTCTCCCTTGGTTCATGGCGATAACCCTTTTTTCCTTATAAGCAGGCACAGTAGTTATCACTTTCCCCTAAGAAGAGGGATCTTGCAATCCTATCTGGTCTCGCTCGTCCCCGATTACCCATTTTTATCCCACGTAGTCCTAGCGTTGTCGTACTGTGACACGTACATAGTGGGAACGCATGCTACAAGATCTATCTTGTAACTTTTTAGATACATAATTATCTTTCCTATAATGTACATATGCATATTTAAGTATAATAATAAGTCTTCTATCTCATCCTATTATTTTTCTCAAGGGTAAGCTATCCTTACTTTACCATCAGAAAATACTATGGGAAAAGCTCAATAGCTCCGTCTCTTTAACTTGGGGCAAAAATCATTGATTCTTTATTTCTACTATCTCATTATCATCTCACACCCTAGCTAGATCCTATATCTAGGGTAAACTCCAATATATATATATTCTATGTATTTTTTATACTTTTCTTATATTTCTTTTTAAATAGCTACTAGGAGGGAATCAAATCCTAGTGGGACACTAGGTGGCATGATTTCAAAGATACACTTATTTTAATGCATTATTGCAAGCATTATTACAAAAACTTTGTCAAGGAGCAATGTCATGCTTTCATATGGCATGAGGTGTCCTTTGGAATTAAATGAAAGTCTAGGCTAAGGGGACCACAGGAAGACTTTTGCTGCCAGAAATGGACCCTATTTTGATGAATTTTTTACACAAGGTTCCAATCCGAATTGGAAAATTATTTTAAAATGCATATCATAGCTAATGAGCTGAAGTTTCTGCCCATATTTTTACTTTTTTATTTGGAGCCACGGTTGAGGAGATATGATCAAAATATTGGACCCCAGTCTGCCCACATCATGCAGAGACAGCTCATTTCCAACTTTTCCAATTGCTATTCACACTGGCTCCTCTCTTCTTGTGTAAACCCTTGGGGGTTCCCTTCACCTATAAAAGGGGACCTCTTCTTCCTTGAAAATGAACTCAAGCATTCAAGCCATTGATGAGAGGAATTCTTGAGGGAGTGAGTAGTAATGCCTAATTGTACTTAGCCATTAACATAAGCCCAAGCCTACACTTTCTCCTAGAGGGAGACTAGCCATTTTTGCAACAAGCTAACCTTGGAAGATCAACTCTAATCAAATAAGGTCTTGCACTTGGTGTATCAATCAAAGTGGAATTATCCACTCTTCTTCTCTCTCCATCAATAATGGTGCTGAAGGGTTTGTCAAGTAAGATGTGTTCTACATTGATGTTTTCTTGATTTCTTGTTCTTTTCTTTTTCATCTCTAATCCAACATATATATATGTATCTAATCTCATCTCCTTAAGCAAACCTATCTCTCTCATTCTTAGTAATTCATCCTCTCTGCAAATTCTAGGTTCTCTTTTCTACAGGTACATCTCTCCCCGCAGTATCCTTATTGCCTACGGGCAAGAATAGGGCTTGGGAGGGAAACTTCTCATCTCTTCACTTCTCTCATATCTACATTTCTTACATACTATCCTAAATGAATAAACCACATGATGATCATTTCTATCGCTTTCACTCTGTACGATCTATTAGAATTAACATATGGATTAGCCGTAAAATACACTTTCAACCACATTTAGTGTTTCTCTTTGGCCTAGAAAGGCTTAATGAAATACTTCTATTACCGGATCCCATCATACTACCTCTCATAGACTATAACTTTTCTTTTGACATAAGCGTAGTTATCTTGCTATGAACCAAGAGGATTTGTACACACAATTAATCGCAATCACTAGACAAAATATATATATTATGGTAAGCACAAAACTACAATTCCAAAGAACAATTCGTAGCCTATTTGGCCAACCAAGATTGAATGACATTAACTCATCTGTTAACCCTTTCATATTACCCATGATACGATATGACCATAGCCTTGATGTTTTCATTTTCGTATTATTTTGACATTCTCTTTTGTGTTCATTCTTTGTGTGTGTGAGTGCAAGAGAGAAAGAGTGAGTCTTCTTTGATTGCACTTCTTTCCAAACCCTAGTCTTCATGGCATCTATGGTTTAACTCCTTCGTATAGTTTTTGTTGAGTTCTCTCACAAACTCTCAAAGCCATAAGCCCGGTGCTTTCTTGGCAAGATCGCAAATTTCTCGACATATTTTTGGTGAACCCGACGCGAAACTGCCAGGGTGAGAATTTGTGGGTAACCATGGGTGATCATGTTGAGCAACAGGGTATGCATTTTGACCCATCAACAATGCAAATGTTTCAAGCATTTGCAATGTTCATGCAACAACAACATGCCACTGAAAGAAGGGAGATTTCAGCAACAAAGGCCATACAAGCGGTCGTCAACAGAATGGATCAATTCAATGGCAAAGATGTAACCAAGTACTTACGCGAGTATGTGAAGGAGATGGAGCTGCATTGCGTGTCAGAAGGTGAGATGATTCAAAGCTTTGAGCTAGTTGTTGCTCCAGAAATTAGGGAGCATGTTAGGGCAATTAAAGATGGGCATGGGAGAAATTGGGAAGAACTCAAAGTAGCTTTAAAGGAGGAATATTTCATGGAGGACTCGGAGAGAGTGACCAAAACGACATTCTTAGAATGGGTAGTCAAGCCAAAGCAAGGACTATCAATAACAGAGCTACTTAGGGAATTTGAGCGGCGCTATGCACAACTCACAAGGACAGAAAGGGCCACAATAGATGCAGAGAAGACAGATCTTTTCTTACAAGCTGCAGGTAAAGAGTTTCAAGAAAATTTGGAGCTTCTTTTTGAAGATAAAGATGTTGAGCAAGGACTAAAGACCAATTGGAATGAGGTTGAAGGTGCTGTCTCACTGCTTGCCAAATGACAAAGAAGAAGGTACAAGATGGTAGTAAACACTACAAGTCCTTCCACCTCAACTTCTGACAAAACGGTAAAGCCTACTTTTATCTCTCCTAAGTTTGATGATTCCATGCTAGATGAGCTTGTGAAGGGAATGTGTGACTTGAAGGTGAAGCTTGCAAAGCTTGAAGAAAAAGGCCAACCATCAGGGCCACTTCCTAGGCAAAGACAACACCCCAAAGAAGGGTTTGTTAATAGATGTATTTGGTGTGACAGTACAGACCATGTAAGAAGGGATTGTGATGATTTTAGTGATGCTTTGTCAAAAGATGTTGTCTTTTTTAAGGATGGTAAAATCCACTTAACACTAGAATGGTAACCTAACAGGACATAAAAGTGTCTTTTCAGGGTTTTGGGAAAAATTTCCAAAACCATAGAAGATCCGCTCATTTTGAAAAATCCTTTCATGAGCTTATAGTTCAATAACTACTACATATGGAAAAAATGAGAAACTTGTAATTTTTCTCATCCCTTGGTCACTACAAGCCTCCAAAGTTGATGGACCAGTGCATTTTGCCCAAAACATCAATTTCTTACGATTGATTGCATATAAATAAGAGTGAGGATTTTTGTAGGACATGAGATAAAATGCCCCGTTAACTTCAATGGGTTGGTGACCAAAACATATGGTTGCTTTTACCTCACTAATTTTTTTTTGGGCAAAAAAAATAGGTACAAAAAAGTTGCATTTTTGCCATTTTGCGGACCTATCATCAAAGTTTCTATAGTCACACTCAATACACATACTATATACATGTTTTCTTAGTTCCCTTTGGGCCTTTGGATTCAAAAGGAGCCATGGATCATGTCAAAAGGATAATGGATCTCTTACAATTGGAACCTTGGGGGCAATGATAAAGTGCTAAATACAGCAAACATGAAAAAACTAGGTTTAGCATTATGACCTCTAGAAACCCATAGAAACTTCTCAATATCTAGCCAAGTTTGTAGTCTAGGATTAGATATGGTTACTACCTACAAAATACACACAATTGGCCTAAGAAACTAGAAATATTGAGAAAGTTTTACTTGCTACTCTAAAATGTATCGTATTCTTCAGCAATCAAAAAACTCAACCTTCATCATATACTATGCTATATAGCATATTAGGTCCCCCAAAACTCAAGGAAGATTAGCTTTATGTTATACATTATACTTGCACAATCAAAATTGAATTTGGATATCAACAAAGCCACCATAAAAATCATAAAAGTGCTAATTTTGGCCAATAAACAGGATTATGCAATTCTTGTAAATTGGTCATAACATTCAATTTTAACACCTAGCTCTCTCTACAAGAATCAAAACATGTTGAGAGCTATGAAGGCCTAACCTCTAGCCATGTAAACCTCACAAACATGAAGTTTAGAGTGGTATAGTTGCCAAAAATTGAAAAAAGCCAAAAATCGGACCCGTTTTTTCACACAGTTTAGGTTCAAAAATGTTGTGCAAGAATAAGGTTAATGGTGACATCGATACTCCAAAAAAAATGCTAAGTTTTTTTCAGCTCATAAGGCAACTTTGTGAATATATAGCACCTAGAAATTCATTTTCATACTCTTCAAATAATTCAAGCAAAATGGTCACTTAATAGGACACAAAAGTGTCCAAGGACATAAAAGTGTCCTGTTACCATTCTAGTGTTAAGAGAGACAGGTCTACCCTTGAGAACTAACTTTGGGAAGGGGGGAATGCAAACCTTAGTTGAAGATATGGCAACTAAGCATGCCACCTCTTCAGTTGAGGCCGCTACTTTTGGAGTAAAAATTGAACATTTTTGTGATGAAGAGGTGAGTGACCATCATGGTCAAATTTGGCCAAATGTCATGCAATAAGCTAAAAAGGGAAAGCTTACAAAATATATTCTACATGAAGCAGGTGATTGCATACGTCTAGAAACAGGATGGAATGATCCAGTGGACTCATTGTCAGTGCATGCCTACATTACAAAATGCCAACAAAATGAGGCAATTGTAGAAGAGAAGCGCAGACGTGAGAATGCTGATGAAGGACCATCAAAAAGAGCTTCTAGAAGTGGGGAAAGAAGCGACTCAATGCCTTCTCAAACACCCTCAACACAAAGAGCATCTCCATCGGAAGTACTCATGGAGGAGTCTACAACAGGAAAGAAGAAAGAGCCAACGAAAGGTAAGACAAAAGGCCCAACTTATAAACTACAATCTGATATTGAGGTTGCTACAGATTTAAAGAAAGTCTTGGAGGAAAGGATCTTGAATAGAAAGATTGAGTTTACTCTGGGAGAAGTTCTTGGCATTGCAAAGCGTGAATTCCATGAGGAGATCATTGACATCATCAAGAGGAAGAGGCAAACCCTTGCTGAAGTTTCTCATCCACAGGTTGAAGGGGAAACCTCAAAGACACAAGGGATGCAACTGCAAAATAAGGAGAATGATGGAGATGTGGTAGGATGCTACCAATCTAGTGGGAGAGTGAAGCAAGTGCATTTCTCAAATGATGATGAAGAAGTTGAAGATATTCCTAGGAGTTACTATTCACGAAGTCATTGGGCAAGGGCTACTACAGAAACTTTGGTCAAGGTAGGTGATCTTGAAGAGCCATTTGTTGCCTTGATTGACCATGGTTTAGAAATAAACATAATGTCAAAGAGTCTCTACAACAAGTGCAAATGGCCGATGGACACAGATCATGGCTGGATGGTAAAAGTGGCAAACAATTCATCCGGTGAATTGTATGCAGCATGTCCAGGTGTGAAGGTAACAATAGGTGATGTAAAGATTGACCAAAACTTCTTTGTACAGGATACATCTTCATATCATCTCATCCTTGGACAGCCCTACATTGTGGGAGTTTGAATGGAAACAAAGGTAATGGATGATGGTTGAGCATATGCTAGGATACGTAGCAAAGATGGTAAACGAGCTGTCCAATTTCTCACAGTTTGTGTGAACCATGAAAGAAATCGTGACAACCTCAGAGAACATCCTCTACCAAAGGTGAGCAAAGAGTTTCATGATCATAGAGAAATGATGGGTTTTGGCCAAGTACCATTGTAAAGCGGGATTGCAGTGGTACATAAAGAAAAAGGATCTCGCTTGATCCAAAAATAGGTGAAGCATTTTTAACGAGCTCCTTGGTAACAAAGAATGGATCAGTATGTTTTACAAAACTTGAAGATTTGAAGAGATGTGAGAGGCAATATGTGCATAATGTACAAATAGGCATGAAAAAGAGTGGGTTACTAGAGCCTGCTGAAAATGTTTTGGGTTTGTGTGAACAAGTTTCTTTTGTAGATACTATGGGTGAGCTTGATGCTATAATGGGGTCTAATTTGCATCTTGAAAATGAAGTTGTGGAAGTTTGCTCTATGGAAATGTATCAAGTAATAGAAGCCTTTAAAGAAAGCCAAGCAGTTGGCCCAGAAGTCCATGTTGAAACTAAATACAAGAGTGTAGCAAAGAAGGTGAAACCAGTAGCTTCACCCTTACCACCCAACAACAGGGAAAAGATTGAGCAGGCTTCTTTACAACCAAGTTTGAGTAATCATAAAAAGATTGGGCATACCTTCACAAAGGAGTCTTTCCAAGACTTGCAGATTGGCCGCAAGGAGTTTCTAACACAGGAGGAGACAAAGTGCTTCAAAGAAATGCTTTCAAAGCATGGTAAGGCTTTTGCATTTGAGCCACATGAGATAGGATGTGTTGATCCTTCTATTGTAGCTCCTATGGTAATTTTCACCATACCTCATGTGCCTTGGAATCTGCGGCCTATTCCGGTTCCAAAGGCTCATTTGCCAAAGTTAGTAGAGCTACTTAATGAGAAAATCAAAATGAGAATCTTGGAGCCTTCTTGTGCTCCATACTCAAACAGGTGGTTCACAGTTCACAAGAAGAATGGTTCTCTACGCTTCATCCAAGATATGCAACCAGTGAACAAGGTGACAATTAGAAATGTAGGTATAGGTCCAATTGTGGATGAGTTTGCAGAGGCATTTGCAGGGAGGGCAATCTACTCAATGGGGGATCTCTACTCAGGGTATGATCAATTTCAGCTTGCAATTGAAAGCAGAGACTTGACAACCATGAGGACACCTTTGGGTTTGGTAAGGATGTGTACCTTGCCACAGGGAGCAACCAACTCGGTTGCACATATGATGAATGGGATGAATAAGGTCTTACGTGACTTTATTCCTCAAATCACAATGCCTTTCATTGATGATTTGCCTATCAAAGGATGTGAAGAAAGTGACAAAGATGAAGCTTTGGATCTCAAGGGATGTCGCAGGTTTGTGGTAAATCACATAAATGATTGTGATAAAATTTTGTCTAGGTTGGAAGAAGTGAATCTTACATTGTCAGGGGAAAAGCCTATGTTTGGTGTCAATGAAGTGCTTATTGTGGGGCACATGTGCGGGCCATATGGTAGGAAACCTTGTCCAACAAAGGTAGATGCCATCCAAAGAATGAAAGAAACGTGCACTAGCATCACTGAGGTTAGAAGGTTTCTGGGAGCATGTGTCTTCTATGTTATTTGGATTCCACATTATGCACATATAGCTGATCCTCTTTATCAGCTGCTTAGAAAGAATCAGCAGTTTAAATGGACAGAAGCACATGGAAAATCCATGAAAAAGCTAAAGGAGTTGCTCCAGTCAGCAACAACTTTGAGAAAGGTAGACTATGAGTGTCAAAGGCCAGTAATTGTGACAGTAGACACCAGTCCTACAGGGATTGGATGGGCAATAGGGCAAGATAACAAAGAAGGACACAGGTATGTGGTAAGATTTGGAGCAAAGGTGCTAAGTGCTCGCCAAAGAAACTATCCACAGATAAAGACAGAGTTATGGGGTATGGTTACAACCTTGAAAAGTGGAAAAGAGTACCTAATTGGTGCATGTGTGGTTGTAGAAATAGATTGTCTACCACTTCTTGGGATGATTACAAGCTGCTCAACTCCAGACATTGCTATGTTGCGGTGGATTGCCTACATTAAGTCCTTAAATCCTGAGTTTAAGCACATTGCAGGTAAAGACAATACAATGGGAGATATGCTATCAAGGGCAAGGTATGAAGATGAGCCACAAATGATTGAGGAGGGAGATAATGTAGGCACAAAGTTCTATTCTATCTCTCATGTCAAAGGTAACAATGTCTACATGACTAATCTACTTGAATCATTCTTGAAAGAGCTTTATGAAGGTGATTGGCTTCTTATTGGAAGCTACTTGAGTACTCTAACAAAACAGGATGATTGTTCTGAACAAGAATTCAAGAGGATACGCAGGAAAGCATATGGGTACTTTTTTAGGGATGGTTACTTGTGGAAGCATCCTAAAAAAAAGGGTGCTACACCACAAAGGGTTATATGTAAAAAAGAGACTAAAGTAAAGCTCATGCAAGAGTTTCATGAGAGTCTATGGGCTGGACACAGGGGTGTATGGGCAACCTTCTCCAAGTTGAAAGAAAAATACTGGTAGAAGGTTATGTATAAAGATGTATCTCAGTTTGTAGAGACATGTGTAACTTGTCAATTGTATTCAAATGTTCGACATCGTGATGGATTGCACCCTACATATCCACTAACCATGCACTATAGATGGGTTGTGGATCTAGTCACAAAAGTAAAGCTCATGCAAGAGTTTCATGAGAGTCTATGGGCTGGACACAGGGGTGTACGGGCAACCTTCTCCAAGTTGAAAGAAAAATACTGGTGGAAGGGTATGTATAAAGATGTATCTCAGTTTGTAGAGACATGTGTAACTTGTCAAGTGCATTCAAATGTTCGACATCGTGATGGATTGCACCCTACATATCCACTAGCCATGCACTATAAATGGGTTGTGGATCTAGTCACAATGCCTCTAGGACTCTAGCAGATGAGATACTTGGTTCTTGCACGAGAGAACCTAACTAACCAGGTTGAAGGAAGAGCATTAAGAGCTAAAACCACAGAAGCTGTGTGAAAATTCCTTCTTGATGAGGTGATTTGCCGTTATGGTTGTGTGGGAAAAATCACTGCAGATAGAAGTGAGTTGGATGCCGAAGAAGCAAGGGAGTTCTTTTCTAGATTAGGAATCAAGCTTTCTCTTACTACAGCTTACAACCCTGAAGTCAATGGAAAGAGTGAAAGAGGGCATCCTCCTATCATCAAAGCTTTGGCCAAGGCTTGCGAAGGAAGAGTTGGTGAGTAGCCAAAACTATTACCATATGCTTTATGGGCTGATCGTACAACACATATCTCAGTAACTGGCTACATGCCTGCGGAGCTAATGTATGGTCAAAAGCCAGTGATGCCGATTGAAGATACAATTCCCACATGGAATGTACTACCTTGGCAAGAGGGGCTTAGCAGGGAAGATCTCCTTGCACTGCGTATAAGGAAGCTAGAGAGAAGACCTGGAGACATTGAAGCTGCAAAAGAACGACTCAAAAATGCAAGGTTGAAAAACCAGGAATACTTTGATAAGCGACATCGACTCAGAAGCAAAGCAATTGACAAAGGTGACTGGGTTTTGGTGTATGATAGTAGCCTTGATAACCAGCACACAGTCATGCGTAAGTTTTCAAAAAGATGGTTTGGACCGTATGTTGTAAATCATGTGCATGAAAATTCTACTTACAGCTTGTCTGAACTAGATGCTACAGAAGTAAAGATTCCCATTGCAGGAAAAAGGATCAAAATGTTTAAGAGAAGAGGAGACAATGATCCAGAAGATGTTGATGAGGAAGAAGAGCAAACCACACGTAAAGATCAAAGTGAAGATGAAGATTTCGAATCATCCAGTAAAGAAGAAAGCAAGGAAGATGTACAAGAGGGCTGATCTTACAAAGAAATAATGTGGCACATACCGGAGGATGTGCAGGTTTAGAGGCGGTGGATGTCGTCCTATGACACGTACATAGTGGGAACGCATGCTACAAGATCTATCTTGTAACTTTTTAGATACATAATTATCTTTCCTATAATGTACATATGCATATTTAATTATAATAATAAGCCTTCTATCTCATCCTATTATTTTTCTCAAGGGTAACCTATCCTTACTTTACCATTAGAAAATACTATGGGAAAACCTCAATAGCTCCGCCTCTTTAACTTGGGGCAAAAAGCATTGATTCTTTATTTCTACTATCTCATTATCATCTCACACCCTAGCTAGATCCTATATGTAGGGTAAACTCCAATATATATATATTCTATGTATTTTTTATATTTTTCTTATATTTCTTCTTAAATAGCTACTAGGAGGGAATCAAATCCTAGTGGGACACTAGGTGGCATGATTTCAAAGATACACTTATTTTAATGCATTATTGCAAGCATTATTACAAAAACTTTGTCAAGGAGCAATGTCATGCTTTCATATGGCATGAGGTGTCCTTTGGAATTAAATGAAAGTCTAAGCTAAGGGGACCACAGGAAGACTTTTGCTGCCAGAAATGGACCCTATTTTGATGAAATTTTTACACAAGGTTCCAATCCTAATTGGAAAATGATTTTAAAATGAAAATCGTAGCTAATGAGCTGAAGTTTCTGCCCATATTTTTACTTTTTTATTTGGAGCCACGGTTGAGGAGATATGATCAAAATACTGGACCCCAGTCTGCCCACATCATGCAGGGACAGCTCATTTCCAACTTTTCCAATTGCTATTCACACTGGCTCCTCTCTTCTTGTGTAAACCCTTGGGGGTTCCCTTCACCTATAAAAGGGGACCTCTTCTTCCTTGAAAATGAACTCAAGCATTCAAGCCATTGATGAGAGGAATTCTTGAGGGAGTGAGTAGTAATGTCTAATTGTACTTAGCCATTAACATAAGCCCAAGCCTACACTTTCTCTTAGAGGGAGACTAGCCATTCTTGCAACAAGCTAACCTTGGAAGATCAACTCTAATCAAAGAAGGTCTTGCACTTGGTGTATCAATCAAAGTGGAATTATCCACTCTTCTTCTCTCTCCATCAATAATGGTGCTGAAGGGTTTGTCAAGTAAGATGTGTTCTACATTGATGTTTTCTTGATTTCTTGTTCTTTTCTTTTTCATCTCTAATCCAACATATATATATGTATCTAATCTCATCTCCTTAAGCAAACCTATCTCTCTCATTCTTAGTAATACATCCTCTCTGCAAATTATAGGTTCTCTTTTCTACAGATACATCTCTCCCCGCAGTATCCTTATTGCCTACGGGCAAGAATAGGGCTTGGAAGGGAAACTTCTCATCTCTTCACTTCTCTCATATCTACATTTCTCACATACTATCCTAGATGAATAACCCACATGATGATCATTTCTATCGCTTTCACTCTGCACGATCTATTAGAATTAACGTATGGATTAGCCGTAAAATACACTTTCAACAACGTATAGTGTTTCTCTTTGGCCCAGAAAGGATTAATGAAATACTTCTATTACCGGATCCCATCATACTACCTCTCATAGACTATAACTTTTCTTTTGACATAAGCGTAGTTATCTTGCTATAAACCAAGAGGATTTGTACACACAATTAATCGCAATCACTAGACAAAATATATATATTATGGTAAGCACAAAACTACAATTCCAAAGAACAATTCGTAGCCTATTTGGCCAGCCAAGATTGAATGCCATTAACTCATCTGTTAACGCTTTCATATTACCCATGATACGATATGACCATAGCCTTGATGTTTTCATTTTCGTATTGTTTTGACATTCTCTTTTGTGTTCATTCTTTGTGTGTGTGAGTGCAAGAGAGAAAGAGTGAGTCTTCTTTGATTGCACTTCTTTCCAAACCCTAGTCTTCATGGCATCTATGGTTTAACTCCTTCATATAGTTTTTGTTGAGTTCTCTGACAAACTCTCACAGCCATAAGCCCGGTGCTTTCCTAGCAAGACCGCAAATTTCTTGACAGCGTGTAACATAAAAAATTTGAATCAACATCCGGCCATCTGACCCTCTGGATCCTCCCACCCACCGAACCATTTCATGAAAATCCCTTCCCGAGGTAGTACTTAACTTCTACAAAATCAGGAAGACAGTAGTCTATCAGACATCGTCAAACAACAGGCAGCATGCAATCTGTTGCATACCCTCGTTTAGGGAAATTCATCTGGTTGTTCCCACCATATCTTTATTTAGAAACTTTTCATTCATTTTCTTTCCTTTGTCTGCTATAATTAACTTGTAACTAGTTTCCTAACTAATCATGCAACACATTTAGTTTCAACCAATTCATCTTGCCTCCCCATTGAGTCCAAGATAATCAGTTACAAGCCATCAAAATGGCAAAACCTTCACAATATTTCCCAGAATTAAGTGTTTGGGAAAGGCTCATCAAGTAATTTAATCATTCCTTCCTAAGCATTTTATTTCTAGAGGTATAGCACCATCTGGCGACAGATGCACAGGATAGCCCCTATATTCCTAGCCTTTCCAGTTTCTTTTTAAGTAACCAAGTAGAACAAATTTTCTTAATTAAATTCACATCATCATCCCTGAGTATGACCTTCTCATCCAACTATTGGCATCAGGCCATACCCGGATTATGGCCGATTTCCAATAAGATACCGCGGGTACTCCACTCATTAGGAAATTTCGGAGGTCATTTGGAGGGCCATGAAGGAGAGAGAAAATAGAGCACGTCAAATGAGCAGGAGGGCTACGTTCCGTAGGAAAATACGTGGAAAGACTCAAAAAATAGGAAAATATCCTAAAACTTTCACGAATCTAGGATTGTGGCATCGTAACTTCTTTGCTTTTACCGAGTTGTTAGGTGCGTGTGTGGTCCCACTGTTGATATTTTCTTATGATCATTAACGTACTAGAGGGTGACCATTAAGCCGCACAAGATATTGGAAATCTAAAACACTTTCCCTCCATTAGAATGCTTTCAAAGTGAATCTCCCTCCACTAAAGCTTTTCTCTCAGAGCTATGGCTTCCACGTCTTCTCGCCCAAGAAGCTCTAGGTGTTTATGGTCTCTCACACCAACTACCAACACCTGTAGGCTTTGCCTACAAGGCCAAGTAGTAGCATATCCTCAATTACAATATCAACTTCAATAAGTGCAGAGAACCAATGGGTTGGAAAAAGGATAAACAAGGTTCATGGGTCCTCATGCAACCAAGAAGAGCCAAGAGGCCTAGTGCTATCAATGTTTACCGCTCAGCATGAAAGGCCAGAGTTTGGATTTCAAAGTTGAAATCAGCAAAAGATCTGTAAAGGAAGTTCTTGTTGAGCATGTGTTTACCCATCTAGAAGTGATAGCATGTGTTTACCCATCTAGACGTGATAGCAAACGGTGGAAATGTGTCAGATATACATCAACCACGTTGCAATTGTAAGTATTCTTGACATCTGAACTGCATTTGATTTGTCATTTCACTTATTTTGATACTCTCATTATAACTTTTCTTATATATTTTGCAACGTTTATCCCTCTTCTTATGAGCAATGGCTCCATTCTCTCAACTACATTAGATTTTTCATTTTGACTTATTGATACTCTTAGTTTAACTCTTGTTATATATTTTGCAGATGTTTATCCCTCTTCTTATGAGCAATGGGAGCCTGTGGAGTGCATAATAGGCCTCTTCCTTGTTGTTCATGCCCACATTGGTTCTCTACAGTATTCAGGGAGAAGCAGCAAAATCCTGGCTGATGGAGGAATATTTTTCTATGACCACTTCTACCAACTCTGCCCAGGGAATAAGAATGGCATGTTGGTGAAAGTGCCTCTACCAACCGACTGGAACACTGTGGACTGGCCAGTTCCTGAGGAAACAATGGTGGAGGCAATGTCAAGTAAGCTCTACAAGGATATACAGAGGTCTCTACGTAGCTCTATTCCCACCAAACTGGTTAGAATTGCAAACTTTTGTCCTGTTGCACTATTCATAGAGTTGTTTTATAACTACAATATACGTGTTACAAAAACTATGTTCATGTGCAAGTCATTTCAACAGTCATCCTGTGACAAACTTCTTGACAGAGGATGGTATGTAAAGGAAGAGATTGGCATAAAGTGCGAGGTCGTGCTTGACACTCTAGTTGTCAAGTACATGATTGCAAGCCAATCACTGTTAGTCTCCTTTTGGTATATGCGATCACAAATGCTCAGAGGTAAGTACATTCCTATGGACCAGGTTTCTGCAAGTTTGGAAGATAATCCTGTTGTGGATGTGGAAGTGATTGATAAAGAGCAAGGCCTAATGTTGGTGGTTACAATAAGGGAGCTATGCAGTCTTCTGCAGTTGCGGCACGACATAATTGAAGAGTCAATGGACAGGGACCTTTCAGATTTTTCCTTTTTCCTAGCTGGCCGTAAGCTGATGCGACGTAGGGAAAAAGATATTTTGTGCAAAGAGTTGGATGGTCGGGTTGAAATAGTGTCAATGTAACAGAGATTCTTGTGAACCCAAGTGTGTACGAATGACTTTCAATACATGAAGTTTTTTTGAGCTCATTTGTCAATTGTGTTCTGTGAATATAAGTGTTCTTGAAATACATTTCTTTAGCCATTGCCACCTCTCTCTCTCTCTCTCTCTCTCTCTCTCTCTCTCTCTCTCTCTCTCTCTCTCTCTCTCTCTCTCTCAATGTTAGGCAAGACAAAGACATGATAATGAGTCATCTTAATTCATTAGAAAGTTCAAACTCATCCGTGAACAATGGACTGAGATACAATTTCTGTAAGTATGGAATCAAAATGTCTTCAAGGTAAAAGTCAAAGGTATGCCCCTCAAAAGAGGATGGTGAGATAGTTGTTCCTGGTGGATTTAGTTCTCCCTTTTCAAGAGTATCATCAATCAGTAGTGTATTATTTGCATCAAAGGGTACATTGATTTGGCTAAACGATTTGTACAAAAGAGGTAAGTGTGGTTTTTTAGGGTGGTAGTGGCCCTCGACAGTAACACATTTTCTTTGATCATACAAAAAGGCAAAATCTGACGTGTGAGCGCCGCATACACCGCAAACTATTTTAACTAGTGGCGACAAGTTTTGCCTTTGCATTGAAGACCATACGGCAACTCTAAAGCGCGGAAGAAGAAACTGAATAAATTCTTTGGTTCCTGGACGGAACCATGACTCGACAAGTTCCCATCCGAAATGTTTGCAAATCCTTGAAGGGGTCTGCTATACCCAAAGGCACGCGCATCAGTAGCAATCCATTAATGTCCAAGATAATCAACCTCTGTAAAAGTTGACAAGTACATATAAGTAGTTATAAGCTGAACATATTTTTCCATACTTGAATAGGCATTACCGGAACAACCGTATCTACAGGTAGCAAGGGTCCATACTGGGTCTCTATAGTGTCGTTGTCGTTGTTGCTATCCTCTGCTTTAGCTTCATCATCGTAGTCATCATTCTCATCTTCATCAAGGGTCTCCCCCATGGATCTTTTTGCCTCATTCAAGGTTTCCTCCTTTTCCTCTGCCTCTGTTGGCTGGCTTGCATCATCCATATCCTTATCCTCATCCGTAGGCCTGCTTTCCTCATCCATCCTTGCCTCATCCATATCCTTTTGCTCATCCGTAGGCCTGCTTTCCTCATCTAGGGTTTCATCCATGGGCTCTTTTGGCTCCTCCACTGGCCTACTTGGCTCTTTCATTGTCTCCTCCATAAGCCCCTCTGCTTGTACACTAGCACCTTCCATATGCTCATTTGACCTTTCTTCATCCTCGGCTCTTTCATCTTTGGCTGATATGACGCCCTCGGCCCGTTGTGATTCCACTGTATCTGATGGAGGGGTTTGTCGTGGTGGCTCGTCATGTATTGTCATATCAATTGTGCGGTAGTCCAAGCCGCTATCTTCAGGTTCGTTGGGGTTCAACATAGTGAGCAGGTGTTGTATTAGACTTACCCGATATCTTTGCAATTAACCATGTGTAGTTTTGCACAGCACTCTGCAAAATTGAAAGACCACATGGTGAGAAGTCTTGTATAAAGAAAACCAAAACTGACTGAATGCATTGCCCAATGGTTACCTTAGTCATGAAAGGTTTTAATGCAAAGTAGCTTTGCAGGATATATTCTGCATGGAGAAGACATCTCCAGCCGCAAGAATTTCCATCGGTTTGATTTGGTACAGGTACATCTTTGATTGGGGCCTTGTATAGTTCATAGCTTCCACATATCTTGCCATAAGCAAGCAACAACCTCTTTATACAAGTGCACAAAGGAGTATCAAGATGTTAGCTTGAGGCTTTCAAATTTACATGGATATCTATAAGAAACACTTTCTGATACATAACACTTACAGCCTAATTTCAGGGTGGGTTCCTTTTATTGAATTGAACACCCACACTACTGGTGGCTGCTCAACATCAAGGCATATGAGACTCCAGTGATGGTTGTTCTCATATGGAAAGATGATGATAGTTACTTCTAGCATAGCACAGTGGAGAGACCAACTCTCAAATGTGCCAGATGGACTGTTCTTCTGTCTAATAATCACTGACATTTGTGGATCAAGAAGAAACACCTCTGTGTGGGTGTGCGGTGGAAGTTGACTTTTGATCAAACTGCAGGGAGTGTACCTGAGTTAGTACACCTATGATCTGAGTTTTCAAAGTTAGCAAGATAGTAACACTTACTTAAGACAAGCATAGATAATTGTATATGAGATCTGAGCATCTGGATTCATCAATATATTAATGTCCACTTTTTCCAGAGCCAGCTTTCTGGCTCCATCTGTAAATGGTATCTCTGCAAGCAAACCATCCTTCATTGAAAGTAGGGTTTCTTTGTTGCTTGCCTCTATGGACAGGGTCACATTGCATTATGTTTACCTCTGGGACTCCACTGCTACTTTTGCTTTATCCTTAAGCTCTGCTTCCCTCATGTCCTCTGTTTGGCGAGCAACCGTCTCTACCCTTGCCCTTGTATTCACATCATGTGTGACATCTACAACTGTGACTTGTGGCAATAGCTCAGGGGGGTATAGCAAAATTTCCCTCATTTTCTTATCCCTGCAGACATTGGGGACCAGAAGTTTGTCATACTTCCACCTTACCCTTTTTAGTGTCTCACTATCTTTGTCCATTACAGTCACCCTGTGGGCATGTGCTGCTACAATGGTCATGTCACTGAAGTACTCAAGCAGGAAGTCCTTCGATGCTTCCTGTAGAGCCATCAATGCAACCACTTTCCACCTTTTAGTGCCCCAAGTAGCTTCTTCACAAATGGACCTCACCATCCTCTGAAAGGGCAGCTTTGGTATACACAAATCAACACATTTCTGTGCCTTCCTGATTTCTTTGAAAAGTCCCATGCAGCTCTGTAACTTCTTCACCCTTGGACCTTTCAAAATTTTATTTGGTTTTCCAGGTCTCTTCTTTGGGGTTGCAGATCTGCTACTTGCCTTAGCTGCTAACCCTGGTCCCTTTCCTGCCTTCCTTGCAATGGCCTTTGTTCTAGCCATTCCACTGTACAAAAATAGAAGAGTCTCTCTCTCTCTCTCTCTCTCTCTCTCTCTCTCTCTCTCTCTCTCTCTCTCTCTCTCTCTCTCTCTCTCTCTCTCTCTCTCTCACACACACACACACACACACATACACACACACACAAAACTTATCCCATTACTAACGGCGCACATGAAAGATATTTTGATCCCAAAATACACCTCCGCGCGCCGTTAGTAAAAGGGAACAGAAAGTCTCTCTCTCTCTCTCTCTCTCTCTCTCTCTCTCTCTCTCTCTCTCTCTCTCTCTCTCTCTCACACACACACACACACACACACACACACAAATCCGAACTCCGATTTGGGTGATCTATAGCCTCAATCGAAGAGCACGAAGTCCTCTACGCATTGATGTAAAGATAGAAATTTTCAGAGTTATGGAAGGCGTTTCTGTAGCAGCATTTCCAAAGTGAACAGGTTCAACAAAATTGATTCTCATCTCCTATTTTACATACAATGTCTTCCGGCACTCGCAAGGGTTCTTCTTCTTCAACAAGGTCCACAATCATTGTGGAAAATGATCCAAAAACTCCTAAGTGTGGAGATAGCAACACAACCACCCAACCAACGACATCGGAAACCATGATCATGGCGTACTTGGTATCATTGCAAGAGACCATAAACAAACAAGGCGAAGACTTACGAGCACTTGCAATGGAGAATGGCACACTAAGGGTACTTGTGGTTGAGAATGAGAATCTCAAGAGGACACTTGAGATGCAAACAACACGTTTGATGCAACTTGAAGAGGAAGTCAAGGAATGTAAACGCTCTCTTGTGGACTTGAATGCTTTGAAGGAGCAGATGAGCAAAGTAGAGCATGACCATGTATTGAAAGAGGAGAAATTTGACACTATGAGCCGGGATGTATGCGACATGAAAAATGTATGCACAAACAAGTCTTGGGCTGATGTATGTGGTAGCAATGTGGTTTCTAATTCCTCACTCATGCAAGCTATGGTTCAAACAAAGAATGTTGAGAATGTGGATGTGGAGGAGTTGAAGGAACGGGAGCGACGTTCCAAGAACATTGTTATTCGTGGAATTCCCGAAGAGAAGTTAGAGACACCTCCTTCTCTTGCCATTGTTATTGAAGATTTCTTTAAAACCCACTTTGGCATGTCCGGAGTTATGGTCTATGGAGCACATAGAGTGGGGAAGCAAGGAGCTCCTCGCTCGGGAGAACGGCCAATTGTATGCACCATGCCGGATGAGACCAAGCGAAAGATTATCCTTGATAATAGTTGGATCTATTTGAGGGATACAAATTTTTTTGTATGTGAAGATCGCACTATTAAGCAACAAAATATGTGTCGCAAAGCATATGAGGAAAAGAATAATAAAAACAAGGAGATCGCTCATGAAGAAAATGTGCCCAAGGAGGAGGCAAGTCTCTCAAGAAAATAGGGATGCGTGACCTATGAGACCGAGTTACAATTGAAAATATGCTTTTGGAATTGTAATGGATACCCATGGAATGCGGGGGTTGGCATTGATGAACTAACAAGCAAAGCCGATGTTGTACTTCTTGTTGAAACTTGGGAGCATGATACACAAAGGATTAACGGCTTGGAGGATTACAATGTACATTCATTGATGTGGTCAAAGAATCTCAAGCAACGAAGAGGACAAGGAGGGTTAGCATGTATGGTTAAGAAAGGATTGGAAGATTTTGTATCAATTGTGAAAGATGACAAGTACAAACGTTATGTATGGCTGAAAATTATGACACCAAAAAGAGCACCCATTTTTGTAGCCGGTTGCTACATTCCTCATCATGATTCTCCCTTTTATTCTTGCATGGATAGAGATCAACCATTTTCTGATTTGGAAGAGGACATTGCTTATTTCAAAGGTGAAGGTGATGTTATTGTATTTGGGGATATGAATTCTCGCACAAAAACATTGCAACATGATACTCAACAATTTGATATGCCATACATTTCAAGGGAGTTGGAGGAAGTTCACTTGTATGATCGTACTTCAATGGATGAGAAAGAGCCGGATCACTATGGAAAGTTACTTTTACACATGTGTAATAGCACGGGTATGCTCATTGCCAATGGTGTATCTTTGTGGAGTGGAACCAATGGATTTACATGTAGGAGACATAACGGGGATAGTGTGATTGACTATATGCTACTCTCTAAAGCCATCATGTATCGCATAAAGAGTTTTATGTTTGGTCAATGGACCCCGGAATCCAACCATCGCACCTTATGTATTGACCTTTCATGTGGAGAAGCAACTAAGCATGATAATCTCAGCCAAAGGAAAGAGAAGTTATAACTATGTATGGATTTTAAACGGGCACCAATGTACATTGAAATGGTTGAGAAAAAATTATGGATGACAAAGCTTCAATGTGATGCACCATTGGAAACTAAATGGGAAGCTTTCAAGAAAGCTATTTGTTCTTGTGCGGAAGAATGCTTTGCCATAAAGCATCTCCATGGTATCAACAAAGATAGATCACGCAAAAGGTGGTTTGATAAAGAATGTCAAGACGCTCGAAAGTCCTTGATAAAGCTTGATGCAACTATGGACAAAGACAACTATCAAAGTCATTTGCATACATACAAGGCATTGATTCAAAAGAAGAGAAGAAGATGGGAAGTAAAGCAACAAGAATTTCAAGTCCAAGAAAAGGCACATGCATATGGAAGATTTTGGAGAAACTTGAGAGACAAGCGGGTTGAGAATTTTGGTAACTTGAGTCTAGTGGATATGTACACACATTGTAGGCAATTATATGAGCAAGCAAATACTGAAAAAATGCCATTTTATGGTTCACTCCCATGTATGCCGTCTTTTTTTTACTATTGAGGATGTATGCGGTGGGCTTGAAAAGTTGGCCACTCGCAAAGCGGGAGATCTTCAAGGTATCAAGCCGGAGATGATCAAATGGACGGGAGATTCTACCCATGAGTGGATGTGTGATATGTTCAACCTTGCACTTCAACATGGTATGCCTTATGATTGGAGTACTAATTGGGTTAAGCCTTTGCATAAAGGAGGGGATGTAAAGAATGTAAGCAACTACCGGACTATAATGATTGGGTCTCTTATGGCAAAGTTGTTTGGGTGCATAATGGAGATGAAATTGAGTGATTGGTCTGAAGAGAATGACAAGCGTGCAAAGGGACAAGCGGGTTTTCGTCGATGCCATAGCACCATTGATCATCTTGTCACTCTTCGTGTTCTCATGGAGGAAAGTCGGTTGAAAGGCAAGCGATTGTATTGTTGTTTTGTGGACTTTAAGAAAGCCTTTGATATGATTCCACGTAACAATTTGTGGAGAAGGATGGAAGAACTCCAAGTGCCAAGTGAGTTTATGCTTGCGGTTTCTCGAATCTATGAGAAGGTGATTTGTCAATTGCGCATGGGAAGAGAAATTTCAGAAATTTTTGTAAGCACTATTGGGGTTAAACAAGGATGTCCATTGTCACCAACTCTCTTTGGTCTATGCATCGATCAATTGGAACAAATGGTACTTGACTTTATGCAAGAAGAAGGCATTGAAGAGGTCACTATTTGCAATGCCGTAATCATGCTTTTGTTGTATGCGGATGATGTAGTGCTTCTAGCACACACTTTAGAAGATGCACAAAAGCTTATGGTTGTCCTTGAGAACTTTTGCTTGCATAGTGGGCTGATTGTAAATGAATCCAAAACAAAGGTTATGCTTGTGAAAACCAACCATAAGGAGAAGCCATGCATTGTGTACAACAACGAGACACTTGAAGTTGTTGAGAGCTTTAAGTACCTTGGCCTTGAGGTTCCATCCAATCACAAGTGGCATGAATGTGCTATGTGTCATTTGGAAGCGGGAAAGAGAGCATATTATGCATTTGAGAACATGTGTAATGCGAGAAACATCAAGTGTTGGGTTCTCAAGAAGTATCTTTTTGATGCATTGGTGACACCAGTTCTTCTTTATGGAGTTGAAGTGTGGGGCGAGAGCATCTCAAAGTCTACTTGGAAAGAGTTTGAGAATGTCCAAAAGCGTTTTCTTACAAACTTTCTCCAAGTTAAGACACAAACACCATATATGCTCCTACTTCTTGAGTCGGGATCTCTTCCAATTGAGGTTATGGGCATGGAAAGGGTTGTGGAGTACATGATAAAGATGCGTCAAAAACCCTCACATCGACTTCCTACAATTGCATGGGAAGCAAGCAAAAAAGTTCAAAAGACGCATAAAAGCAAGATCTTGAGCACGGGATGGATGCAAGACATAAAGAAGTGGTTTGGGAGATGGGATGCATTACACTTGCTACATGATGCTTCAATTGACTCTCAAGTGAATGAAGCTTTTCTACAACGCCAATGTATTACGGCTTGGGAGAAATCCGGTGGGTCACGCTTCATACATTACATCACCTATATTGCCCCCAACTACAAAACCATGTTCTTCGCTGAGAGAGGAAACCGTACTCACACTTACATGCTTGAGCCTATTCCCTTGTCCGCGATACGCACTATCGCAGCAATTCGGCTTAGCTCCCATTTCCTTCGATGCGAGATAGGGCGTTGGGGCAATGGAGAAGAGTCAAATCGATTGTGCATATTATGCTCACTGCAAGTTCGAGAGTCTGAGTACCACACACTACTAGAGTGCTCAGCTTTTGATCACATCCGAACTTGCTTCTCTCACATTTTCAGCCATAACTTAGACCTACACACTTTCCTCTCCCAGCCAAAGTGTGGGCTCTCCATTGCGACTCTCATCACTACAATTTTGGAGCATCGAGAGTCACTCATCAGCCAAACACATACTACATCACATGTAACTTTGGTCCCATAGGTCATATTTGACCTCCGAGGACGATAATAAAATCTATCTATCTATCTATCTCTCTCTCTCTCTCTCTCTCTCTCTCTCTCTCTCTCTCTCTCTCTCTCTCTCTCTCTCTCAAAGCAGACCAAACCACACACACACACACACACACTTGGATACACTCCCTCTCTCTCACTCGTTCTACTTGCGTTTCCACAGTACTAAAGGCGCACAAACAGACATCCAAATCAGAGGTGGTTGTCTCTGCGTGCCTTTAGTATAGAGAGAGAGAGAGAGAGAGGTTTTGTACATGAGTGAGTGTGTGTGTGTGTGTGTGTGTGTGTGTGTGTTGTATTTGTGTATGTGTGTGTGTGTGTGTTGTATTTGTGTGTGTGTGTGTGTGTGTGTGTTGTATTTGTGTTTGTGTGTGTGTGTGTGTAAGAGAGAGAGAGATATGAAATTTACTGCGAGAGAAAGAGAGAGAGAAAAAGAAACACAGAGAGAGAGAGAGAGACCTTTGAGAAACAGACATGGTGATAGAGAAAAAGAGAGAGAGGCACAGCCCGACCTCTTGGAAAGAGAGAGAGAGAGAGAGAGGGCCAAACCTTCTTAGGACGCAAACCTGCTTTCTGTCGGAGACGGGCCTACTATATTTTGCACGTGCTTTCTATCAGAGACACAGACGGAGGCTCGAACTCTCTTTCTCTCACTCTCTTTGACTCTCGCGGTGTGTCACTTTC